>NW_026881376.1:0-34948 GCF_032173495.1 Musca vetustissima | reverse complement strand
AGTGGCTTCCGCAGACGACTTGAAAAGGCTGTCGAACGTTACTCCCAGGATCTTAGGGTTGTTAGTGGTCGGAATCAGTTTTCCAGCGCCACCATAACTTTCCTACTACACTTCCTGTTCTGGATGAGTTCTTCCGTTATGTTGTGTGGAAAAGGCGAGCAAAGCTGTTGGTGTTCTGTGCTGCTTTCGCTTTGGTCATCAGCAACTGAGTAGCATTTACCAATTCTTTGGGAGTAGTAATTTCTCAAGAGCCTTAGCTGCGGGCCACAAAAGTGACATCGGCCTGTATGATTTACCTTAACTAGTATACTTGCCTGGCTTACGTAGCGGTAGCACCCTGCCCATTTTCTAGGCATCGGGAACTATTAGGGTGGCGAACGAAAAATTGAGGACATTGGTTAGGTACTCTACTCGTGGCTAATCAAGTTGCGTCAACATCAGCATAGATATTCCATCCGGTTCGAGCGCCTTGGACGAATTTGGGCTTCTTATAGCATTTGCAATATCCTCCAACGTAAATTATGGTAGTTCCTCCTCCACTTGAAGAGATCGTATACGGTGCAATACTCTTCTCTAATCGCTGTCTCTCTCGCGGTGCTCTACAAACTACACCTCTTGGGAGCTGTCACTTCAATGCCGTTAAGCGAGACAGACGTCCCATCATCCTTCCTTAATGGGTTCGAGAGAGACAACGTTACTGATGTTACAACACTTCAGATGTTCTAGCTACTTTTTTCGCTTGAGCTCGCCGACTAACCTGTTTACTTTCATTGTCAGTTCTCTGATTCTGGGGTTATTTGGGGTTAGTTAATTTGCTTTCCGCTCTTTTTCTAATTCCACTGCCTCTTCTGGGAAGTTGGGTCTCAATTCGGGTATACGACCCGAATTTCATTCTGATGACCCGGAAATTTCATTCTTCTAACCGAGCATCATATGGATTGGACAGTTATCTGAAGCGACGATTGGTGAAATTTCAGAATTCTTTCCATAGTTAAAGAAAGTACGGCGTTCAGAAGTTATGAAATCGATTGGGTTAGGTTTAGGTTTTTCTTAATTTGTATGTCTTTAAATATGGGGTGCTCCCCAAAAGCTGTTATACACCCGTCAATTACAATATACAACCTCGTTTCAATTTTTTAATTATATTAAATTTCTGTTATCTTAAATTTTCTTTTAACGAAAAAGAATGCCAAATGCAAATACTTACCACAATACCTTTGCTGCATTTCAATGTTACAGTACGCGAAGCATTAACACTGCTCTCCAGATATTTTCCAGCACGTATATCATAGAATAATAACATTCCCAGGCCAGTGCCAACTGTTAGTAGATTGCCTTCAAATGAGGTCGAACGTATGCCACAACCACTATAGCGGGAAGTGATTTTTTTTATTGTCTACAAAATAAATAGAAAAAATGAAAAAATTAGCAGAGTATTACATTCCCTTGCGAATGCTATCGAAATTCGTCAATAACATAATATTTACCTGTAACGTTCTGGTATCCAATAATATCGTGTACGAACGGCATCCAATGGCATAGAGGCCATCACTATGGTATGCTATGCTAACATTATCTTGACAATTTGGCAGTTTACGTGATAGTTTTTGTTTAAATGTCTCCGCATTAAATACGTGTATGAAGCCATTTAGCGATAAGGCGGCAATTTCCCGAAATTCTTTATTAAAACATAAAGAACGTATCTAAAATTACAAAAAAAAACGTCATTAAATTCGGCCAGATCGAACTTTTTCTACCATTCACCATTAGGTTGTCATTTAAGATACCTGTAATCGTTCGAGACATTTATAAATGGTGCGCAAAGCCATGCCAATTTTTTGAAAATTAACTCTCAATGGTAACTAAATTAGAGCAAATTCGGCTAAAAGACGTGCCCACAAAATTTTTGTGGACATCATTCGTGCAAATCGAAATATATATACTGACTTCGATGCACCATTTACACAAAATCGGACGAAAATTTATATGGAAGCTATATCTAAACCTGAATCAATTTTCGCGAAACTTAACACACACCATTCTAGGCTCAATTAAGTGCGCTATGCAAAATTTCGTTTAAATCGAATGATATATAGGGACTTTGGTGCACCATTTACATAAAATCGAACGAAAATATATGTGGGAGCTATATCTAAATCTGGACCGATTTTCAGGAAACTTAACACACATCATTCCAGACCTACTTAATTACGTTATGCAAAATTTCGTGCAAATCGAATGATATATAGGGACTTTGGTGCACCATTTAAATAAAATCGGACTAAAATATATATAGGAGCTATATCTAAATCTGAACTAAATTCCCCAATTTCAATAGGGTTCGTCCTTGGGCCAAATAAATGAGCTGTCCCAATTTTCATCCAATTCGAATTAAAAATACGACCTGTATTTTGAGATTCTATGCATATTCGCAAAAGGAACCATGTGTCTATCTCGTTTCCTTTTGCCTGTACCACAGTGTGATGAAGGGTATAAAAATTTATTATTTGTATACTGGAATTTTTGTTTTCCAAAAATGAAATAAATTATTCTTTTACTTACTCTGTGTGCCGTACGACAATCTCGAACACATAGTGGATTAATTGTGGCTACTGTGGGACAAAATTCCTTACCGCCATCGGGAAATTCCATATGTTCTTCGTTGACACGCCACAAAGCCATACGTGAATCTTTCGATCCGGACACTATGAACTGATCATCAAGCCAACACATGCCCATTATTAGATCTCTATGTCCGTTCTCACCCACACATATAGGATCTAGTGTTGGTAATCGATATATGGCAATGTCGGCGGAATTTCTAGCCCCCGTAGCTAAATATGTACGACTTGGATTTATTTCAATTGCATGAAGACCTCCTTGAACTTCCGGATGATTGGGACGATTGGTAGAGAGTGTGGGAATTGCATCAACACGTCGCATATTTACATCGTAAACCAGGAGCTGTAATCAAAACCACAAAAAAACCCAAACAACAACAAAAATAAATAGGTATGTTTGTAATCGAATCGCCTACCTTATTGCATTTGGTGCCAAAAATAACCTGACGATTGCTTAGCCATTTAGAGCAAAACACCTTGTTGATATAACCCAAACTTATTTGCGTTTCCCGCAACATATCATGCGTCAAAACATAGCGACTGGTCTGTTCAAAGTTAAAGCTACGTCTCTGCAAAAAACGAAGAAATGCATGTCCTTCATTAAAATCGCCTGTAATCGCCAAACTAAAAAACGACACTCTAGGACACATTATTACTTCACTCAAACCATTTTCCCGGCTGCGTATAAAATCATAGACATTGTACGATGTATGCAGTACTTCTTCCTGTTGTTCCGGCGTCTCCTCGTCGCTACCGGAATCTTCGTATGTCACAAAATCATCGGGTTTATCTGGCTTTCGCCTGCGTTCTGCCCTTAGTGCTCTTGCCTTAGCTCGCCTTTCATCCAGACGCGAAGCAATGTGACATGAAGGATACGTTCCTACGATACTGTTTCGTACGGTTTCAACCATGCCATTGAACATTTTTCTTGTCTGGAACTTGTCTAACAATTCCATGGGCGACTAAAAAGGGACTAACAACAATACCAACAGTAGTTTGGTTTGGTAAAACAAAACACAGCATTTAAAATGTAATTAACTATTTCTTTTGTGTGCAGCTTACTTGTGCCGTTATCTAAACGTTTTTGTCGTTTGCTTAATATAAAATATGTTTGAAAGATTAATATTGAAATATAAATTTTTTTGTGGTAAACTCGGAGTAATTTACAAACAAAAAAGTTTGCCCAGAATTAAATGAAACTTTTGACAGCGGAGAAAATCATTCGCCACCTTCACAAGAAAAGAAATATTGAAAAACGTTCCACCTTTACGAATGGGATGGGATAAGACAAAATGCCCGGTAAAGAAGAAGTAAAAAGAAGACGGAAAGTTACGAATGAGGTGGGATGGAGACTAAAAAGGAGTTGCATTGTTTACGAATGAGGTTTAAGGGAACAACAAGAGTAGCAAGGGTAGCTCACATTCAGAGTTTGCTAATTACAACCCTGTAAACTGACGTCAAAGCGGACGAGACGAGGACTAACCTGGCGAATGCAGTTGAAAGCAAACTAGCCGAAGACCAATCGTGGCGAATGAGAATCAAAACAAACCAACCGAGTACCAGCCAACAGCTGATCAGCTTGATCAACTGTTTGTAGTTCCGGAACGAACTAGAACTAGTTCATTGAATGCAACTTCGTTTTGTTATTCACTACAACATGATAACACATTGTTCTATGCCCTATAAAAAAGAGAATTTACGTATTGGATTTAACTAAAAGGATTTAATTAAATAGTATAATGAGTAATAAACTAAGTGAAATTAAAAAAAAAAAAAACGTTGCCACTTGTTCAGTACGGGAACAGATAGTATTTACATAAAAGCACACATATAGATATTTTTAAAAATTTATTAAATTAACAATAACAATTATTTAATACAACTCCTTTTATGCTATTTTAAAATCAAAAATAATTTCGACTAATAGATTAATAGAAGAGGACATTTTATATTTACTCAAAATACACAGTTAAATCCTCATAAAGTGAGTGGGTTAAAAAGGATTTACATATAAAATTTAATCATGATGAAAGGTTGGAGCAGGGTTTATTTTCTTAATCAGGATGAATTCACCACGATTTATTACACAAATTTAAATCATCGTGCGGCATGGTCATATGACTATAACCTGCTTTTGAAGAACCGTCATGTAAAATATGTGGAACATGCAGTATACCAGCATGAATCTAAAAATTTTATTTTAAGGCCCGTACCTAAATTCAGGCCCGTACCTTCTCACCTTTTGAAGTTTGTTGAACATCCGTATTACCCAAATACGCAAGGATATTATTTGCTTGTGTGTCAAATAAAAACGGCGAAAATGGATGACAACATTTTCTTAATTATCCGAAAAATGTCTACACTTATACAAAAACTAATTTTTCAATGATTGGAATTCTATTTTCAAAAAAACAAAAATTCTAAGATACGCATTTTCAATGTTGAAAATTTTCAACTTTATTGGTCTGTTCCCGTACTGCATGAATCTACTAGATTTTACTATTTTCTTCGATATCATAAAGGAAAATTCGTTATCGTAGTAAAAAGTAGTAGTTTCTTGCAGTACGGGAACAGACTATATATTTTTGTACGCAATGCGTATTTGTGTAAAATTCATTTAAATACGTGTATTTAACTTTAGAGGTGAATAAAAACGTACACACACGCATGAATTTAGGTACGACCCTAATATCATAACTCTTGCGGGTTCTCAAACAGACATTTGGTCTGTTCCGTACTGCAAGAATATACAATTTTTTACCACGATAACAATTTTTCGTTTATAATATCGAAACAAGCATGGTACAATAATACAAGGTAGGACAGCTTGAGGTGAATAACAAAAAAGCAACTATGCACGTGTGGCCTCTTCTGCCAAAAATAAAATAAATATACGCAACAAGTGTTTGTGTTTATTTGACATTTTTTTAACACAAAACTAAAAACAATACACACACATACACAAAATATGTATTTTTATTTGAACAAGCCACCTGAGAAAAAATTTTAATCAGTTGGTAGCTGTGCCCTACCTTGTAATAATTATACCATGGAAACAAGTATTAAAAATTAGAAGAATCTTGCAGTACAAGAACAGATCAAGAATTTAATTAATATTTTTGGAATGAAAATCGAACGCTGCGTTAACAGGGTACAGGACAATCGGAGACAATTGAATTCATGCGTCTGTTGTGTCTGGTTACTTTTCCAGTAACATGTACTCAGTATGTTATATTTCAGAGAACAAGTTGTGCCATTCTCTTTTGCAATAATACGGAGAAAAGTAAACAGACAACATCCAGTAAGGTTGTGCAAAATATCACGTAGTTTCACTTAAATTACTTGAAAATTATTTTTTTTAGACTTATTATAAAACAAAATTCAAAAAATTGAAAATGTTTTTTGACTTTTGTCCTAACTTAAAATTAACGGCTGATTGAAATGTATCGAATTGTGCTGGATAAATCTTATCCAATAACTTTCAGTAACTTATCAGCGTAGAACTGTCAAACTAGGCCTTTCTTTTCGCTTTCTTTTGGAGTAAACAGACAACATCCAGTAACATTTAGCAACTATTGTTACCAAATATCGACGTATGTGTCCAGACAATTTGAAAAAAAAATTTTTTTGAAATCATGAATGAAAATATTAATTATATTATTATTATTAATATATTTCAAAGTCAAGCCAAATTTTCTCTCTATGAAATATCCCAGACATCATCAGCTACTTTACAAAATGTTTAGTTATAAAGAAATTATTATTCAACTCAACCAGACTGAAACGAATAATATGTTCGTGTCATCAAAAACATGAAGCACGTAAAACAAGAAACCGGTTTCCAACGGCCGTTAGAATTGCATAAATGAACAAACAATAATCAAAATTATTAAAAATTATACATACCAATTAATTTCTCTTTTATACCAATGAATATCTGTACTTTTTTATCTAACTAGGTCAAAAATAACTAGTTTTTAACTAGTTGAAAAATAACTGTCTACTGCCCCGCTCATCCCCATATAAAAATAGTCAGTTGGTCCAAAGAAATATAATCGATAAAAAAGTTAGTTTAAAACTAGTTCATTTCCCTACAGGGTCACTAGACTACTGACAAATATATAAATGTATTGGTTAATATGGTTTATATCTTTGCTATTGTCTACCTCAAAAATATGTTTGTGAACGCCAGATAACTATAAATAGTGTTTGTGTGTCACCCTGTAATTTACATGTTATCGTAAGTTATCGAAGCAGCTGACTTTGACTTCCACCATTCAATACCAAAAGTCGACTTACATATCCCAGCAAAAAAACATCCAAAGACCACATAAATGAGGGATATTCCCCAATTCAATTCCAAAAACCCCCTTAATTCCCCGTATTTGTGTGCGGTTATAAAACACTGCTGACTTCGTCTGTGTTTGCCAGTTTTCGCAAACTATTCTCAACGGTCAGTCGCAAAAAAAAAAAAAAAATGTCCAAGGAAAAGAAGAAATTGCAAGAGGAGTTGCGGGAGATAATCGGCAGCGATGAATATCCCGACGTTCAGCAAATAAAGATATGCAATTTGACCGAAAAACAATTGGTGAAAATGTTAAGGGAAAAGCAAATAGACATTAAATATCCCATTGATCGTTCGTTGTGTGAAGCTCTACTTCTAAGTGTCATAGATGGGTATACCGTTGTGTTAGTCGATATGGTAAAAATAGATTCCCTATCGGTGGAACAGTTAAAAGAAGCATTGGCTAAATTGTCAAAACCGTCAAAACCCAAAAAAACGATACGTGAAATACAACAAGAATTGGCGGAAAACTGTGGCTATGGCAATGACATCATTTGGGATCAGTAAGTAGTCTATTAATATTTAAACAAATGCGTAATTACTGTGTTCACGATGACGTTGCATGTAGTGGCTCAAAAAGTGTACGGAACAGTTCGTCCTCGGACGGCTCACAAGAAAGACGTGACCTTAAAAAGTTTAAATGAGTATTATACGCCCACGGGCTTAAAAATAGATTTTTACAAAATGGCGGTTGTTAAGCGTTCGCTTAACTAACACGTGTGTTTTCAAATACGCCACACTGTGGTACAGGGTATTATGTCTTTGTGCATATGTTTGTAACAGGCAAAAGGAAGCAAAATAGACACATGGTTCCTTTTGAGAATATGCATAGAATCACTTTTTAAGTCGATTTATGCATGACCTGTCTGTCTGTGCATGTTAAATTGTAAACAAAGTATAGGTCATTGACTCCGTAACCGTTCGCAATCAAATTTTTGGTTGATGCGTGCAAAAGTTATCGAGCTTTAAATTACGCCGTTTATTATATTGACCAAAAACGTTGATATATATCTTCCTTTGTAAAATAAGAATATGAAATATGAGAAAAATTATAAAAATATAGGAGATTACTTCATTATTTTCATTATATTCATGACATACATCCACCTAAAAATTAACATAAAAATATAAAAAAATTACAGCGACAACTAAACAATATATTGAGGAAAATTATTTGTTTTTGTTTCGAAGAAATAATGTCATATTTATTTTTTTAATTTTATACAAAAAAAAAAAAATTCAGAAAAAATGTTGGGGTTAATTTTCTATTTTATCCGAATTTCACCGGAAAATTGGCATATATAAAAATAATCACTTCTTCTGTATAAGTATTATAGCAAGACCCTTCCAATAAATCCTGGGGTTCTATAATAAAGAATAAATCTTAAAATAAATCTATATTACGAAATATACATTTTCGAAAACTCCATATGCCATTAACGCGCATACGATTTCGGTTTGCAACCTAAAAAAATACATCGATCTTTATCCTATTTCAATGCGGTCCATTAAGAACCATGGATGACCCAGCTCACACTATTTTTGAGATAAATTGGGTATATCTCTGTTTCGACTGAAGTTTTTAAAGTTCTGTTTTCGACCGTATCAGGTCATTTATTGATCAGGTCATTATATGATCCACAAAAAATGGACATAAACCCGCGATATTTTCAAAAACATATTTTTGCCAAATTTCGTGATTTTGGAAAACCAGTTCCCGCCGTTCTAGTAGATAGATTTTCACGAAGAATGTTTTATATCGTCCGAAGCGTAAAAAACCTTACTGATCGCGAGTACCCATATCATTCAATTGACAGATCTAAAAATAGGTTTTTTTTTTTTTGAAATTTGATCGCACAAAAATTTCACCTTTGGATAGTATTACTCTAAAGGTGTGCATACTACATACACAAATATCGTATAATAGATTTTTAGAAATTGCTGTTTGCGTATCAAAGCTAGATGTAAAATTAAAAAAACACTCAAAATCGAGCTTTAAAATGTCAGCATTATTTAAAGGTTGATGCTGATAAAATTTAAAAAATAATACATAAGAGACGTAGACCCCATTTTGCAGCCTTCTAGTTTTACTTTGACACGAAGACCGTGAAATGAGTGGCTTATATAGAGTACATAAAAAAACTGGTTCGCCTCAACCTGTTTTTACACATTTTTTTGCATTAAAGTAGACACAGCTTCCACCCAAATAAAGTTTGGAGGTCAATATCATGAAAAGTTTGAAACGACAGATCAATTAACCCAAAATTATTATCTTTTTTTATATATGTACTTAAGTAGTTCCCGAGTTATAAAGAAGCGAACCTCCGCTTCAGATATGTTAAAAAATTGGCAATATTATATTTTCGTTCGATTTAATGTAAATGATGGACCAAATTCCTTATATATCTTTCGATGTGCACGAAATTTGACACAGTTCACTTAATTGAGTCTAGAATGATGTGGGTTAAGTTTCGTGAAAATCGGTTCAGATTTAGATATATTTCCCATATATATTTTCTTCCGATTTTAGGGTTATGGATCACCAAAGTACCTATATCTCTTTCGACTTCCACGAAGTTAGGCACAGTATAGTATATAGACTTAATTCAGTCCAGAATGATGTGTGCAAAGTATCGTGAAAATTGGTTTAGATTTACTATAGCTCACATACATATATCTTTTCGTCGATTTAATGTAAATAATACACCAACGCCCCGAATTTAACGTTTTTTACTTTTTGTATTTTATACACCTAATTCTGTTTTTACACGAATTTCAAAATAACACGAGTAAATACGAAAAAATATTTCTATTTTTACACGACATAATTTGAAATAACACGAATACGAAAAAAAAACAAAATTACTTTTTTTACATGAACTATTTATTTATTGAAGAAAATTCTGGAATGCTTTTGCTCAAACATCCCTGCCTTAATTAGAGTAACAACCCTGCATGGCATGAATTTCTGATATGGCAACATATTATATAATTCTGGTGTGTGTTCTGAGTTATGTCTATGTATGCGTAATTTCTGTTTTAGGGGAAATGCGGGGTTCCCCGAATTATTGAAAAAGTAAAAATGTACATAATGTATTGTACACACAATTTAGTTCCTATTTGACAATTATAATTGAAAGATCGTTAGTTTTTGCTGATTTTTAACAAGTGCTCATGGTACAATTATAAAAGGTAACAGCAAGTCCCAGCTGATTTGATTCCAACGTAATACTAGTGTCAATATGAATTTGACAAATTATGTTTTTAAAAACCACCCAACAGGAAATTTGGGAACGCATACAATTTGAAATTGTTTTTTATTAAATGTGCTCCCGTATTGAATTTACTCAATCTGCCTGCTGGGAAAGTTTGAGGAAGCAATTCATTCTTCATTGAATAACTCGCAATTCTCTGCATTTTCATATGTGCTACACAAATAAGTGGCAATGGCTCAATTATGGGGAAGATGTGGAAGCTGTAGAAATATAAATTTGATAGATTTTCATTCATGTTTTTCAAATTTTATTTTGAGGATTCGAAAATATTTTATTTTCAAAATAAATAAAATTTATTTGTTTGTTTACATTTTTCTGTCAAATGATGTTGACACTAGTATAACTTACAAAAACAAATTTCCATGTGGTTGTTGTATCGTTTGTTGTACAACAACACTTGCAGTTACCTTTATTATTATGCCATGACAAGTGCTAAGTAAAATAAAGTAGAAGCTCATATAATTTTGGTAGACCAATAACAGGTTAGTTTCAAATTTTGAAAGCATCTCTAATTAAAGAAGGTCTTGATCTCGCTACAAAATTAGGTAGTCATTTTGAACAACATGATCATGACGAGGAACGAGCTGCCAAATTTCAACGTGAACTGAAATCATTAATGGCATCTTACAGGGAAGTTTATAATGGGTTAACGCGAAATAAAACTCAATCTAAGATAACTGATTTCGTTCAAAAATCTACAGATGTCCCAACACAGTCGGCTAGAAATGATAATGATCAACAAAATCATTCCAGTGATGGCAGTGATATTGTAGTCTTTCGCAAACGTTTACGTTTATTATCAGACAGTGACAATAAATAAAATTGTTTAATGTTTAAATTCTTATTCTTATGGTTGTACTTTATGCTTTTTAAGTTTTTTGGCAATGAATTTCTGGTATTATTTTTTTATGAAATCTAAATTTTAATTTATGTTATTATAATTTAGTTTATTTAATAAATTAAAACGAAAATAAATTCTTAAAATAACTACAATATTTTTTTATATTATTTAGTCTAATTTTAACTTATTTTTTGAGGTCTAGAACCAATCTATTATTTTTGTACTTGGCCAGTATCTTTTTTTACATGATTTTTTTTTACACGAATTTCTCGGGAACCATTATATCGTGTAAAAACAGAATTCGGTGTATTTAAAACATTTGTGTAAATTTCATATTATTCATTATTGTATCTATTATCAATTTTACAGATTGAGCAAGAAGGATAGCGCAATTATGAAATCCAAAATCAAACAACTAATACCAGATCAAGAAACCGGCCAGAATAGCATCGATAAAATGCGTGAAAGCATCTTTGAAAGTCTATGGGCTCAAAGTATGTATTACAGATATATATATATATATATATATATATATAGCATTTCCACATTAAATGAAACCTTTTACAAATTAAATGAACCCTTTTCCAAATTAAATGAAACCTTTTCCAAATTAAATGAAACCTTTTCCAAATTAAATGAAACCTTTTCCACTTGAAATGAAACCTTTTACAAATAGAATGAAACCTTTTCCAATTGAAATGAATGAAACTTTTTCCAAATTAAATGAAACCTTTATTCTTATCTAAGGAAATATAATATTTGCACTAATTTTAAACCAGTATTTGAAAATTAAATCAAAGAATATTAACAAATTTAGTTGTATGGCTATGTGATTAACATAAATATTCTTTAATTCGGTGTGATTTCATTTAATATCTTTACTACATAAAACTAAATAAATAGTAATACAAACTGGGGTATTTCTTGACATTTTAATAAATAAATATTTAAGAACAGGAATTGAATACCCGGTCCTAAATGCGAAATAAATATTTGACTTAATAAATTGTTGATGATAAGGTAACTGCTTATCTTAATGAAGTGGTTCCCGACTTGCAGCTTGTGGGATTTTCAAAACCATGTCCATAACGTAGTTAGAACAATCTTGCCGAGTAAGCTTTTGAATACTTCGCTCGATAACATCAACAATGTTATGTTCCATTGAAATGTCACACAGCTCAGCTCTTGAACATAATTTTATTTTTGAAAATGCATTTTCGATTGGATTTAGCATTGGAGAATAAGGCGGTAAGAATTTAAGGTTGCATCTTTTGGATTCGATCAAATTTTTATGTCATGTCGCTTGTGTATTGGAGCGTTATTTTCCAACTCTGGATTGATTTTCTCAAAAAAAAAAAAAAAAAAAAAAAAAATTCTATAAATAATTTAAATCTGTCTGCATTGACACTGGAATTAGAAACGATTGTGTGATGTACAACTCCCGCGTTGTTTATTGCTGCAATTATAGTGACATTACGACCTCTGACCGTAAGCAACACAATGTGTGCTCTTGTTCCTTGTCTTGAACGGGCTTGGGTTCTTCGTATGTGAAGATTAAATCCACACTCATCAATGAATATTAATTTTTCTTCTTGTTGGGGTATCCATTTTGTAAAGTCTTGAGCATATTTTTGTCTCAAGCCTAATGTTCTGGAGTCATTCATTCGTTCTATTTTAATAGAGGTCATCTTCAACGAAATTTTTAATTTCCGTAATCCATTTTCTATGCAGCTTGTGGAAATATTTATATCATTTTCTCTCAACAGTTTAGTTTTTATGGCTTTGAGGGTAATTCCAGGTTGACTGTCTATATAGAACTCGATCAGACTTGTGGTGTCAACAACTTAGTTCTATTTCCTCCACGCTTATTTTCCTTCAATGTTCAAATACACAAGCGACATGACATAAAAAATTTGATCGAATCCAAAAGATGCAACCTTAAATTCTTACCGCCTTATTCTCCAATCGAAAATGCATTTTCAAAAATAAAATTATGTCCAAGAGCTGAGCTGTGTGACGTTTCAATGGAACATAACATTGTTGATGTAATCGAGCGATGTATTCAAAAGCTTACTCGGCAAGATTGTTCTAACTACGTTATGGACATGGTTTTGAAAATCCCACAAGCTGCAAGTCGGGAACCCCTTCATTAAGATAAGCAGTTACCTTATCATCAACAATTTATTAAGTCAAATATGTATTTCGCATTTAGGACCGGGTATTCAATTCCTGTTCTTAAATATTTATTTATTAAAATACTAGCATATGCCCGCAACTTCGTTAGCGAATGTAGGAAATATTTCAAAATGTATTAATATATTATTTTATTTTCAGAGAAAACTCCATATGTCAGAAAAAACAATCCACACATTAATATCGACCATAAATTAAATTTGAGTACTATTTAGTACCAAATTTTATGATTCGAGCTCTAAAGGTTCACCCAAATCCAAATTTTACCAAAGTTTCCATTTGCACACATTATTTCCATCTAACTGAACTTCCTGCAAAACCCGATTCTATACCCTCACAATGATTCCAAATTCAAATTTCAGGGTTCCAACTCTATTAATTCACCACAATTAAAATTGTACCGAATTTAGTAGTAGAATTTCCAAAACTTTCTACTTAAACAAAACCTACACCCCGACAGTGATTCTAAATCCAAGTTTCAGGATTCCAACTCCATAGGTTCACCCACAATTCAAATTGTACCAAATTTAGTACACAGTAGTTTGAATTTCCAAAACTTCCTACATACCCCAATTTTACACCTCCACAGTGATCCTTAATCAAAATTTCAGGATTCCTACTGTATCGGTTCACCCACTATTCAAATTGTACCAAATTTAGTACACAGTAGTATGAATTTTCAAAACCTCTTAATTACTCCAAACCTACACGACCACAGGATTCCAATTATATCGGTCCACCCACAATTCAAATTATAACAAATTATGTACACAGCAGTGTCAATTCCAAAACTTTCTATATACCCCAATCCTACACCACCACACTGATACTAAATTCAAGTTTTAGGATTCCAACTCTATTGGTTTATCGGTTCACCCACAATACAAATTGTACCAAATTTAGTACACGGTAGTACGAAGTTCAAAAACTTCCAACTTAACCCAAACCAACACCCCCACTGTGATCCTAAAACCATTTTTCAGGATTCAAACTATCAGTTCACTCACAATTCTAATTGTACCAAATTTAGTACACAGTAGTATGAATTTCCAAAACATTCTACATACCCTAAACCTACCCTCCACAGAGATCCGAAATCAAAATTTCAGTATTCCAACTCTTTCGGTTCACCCACAATTCAAATTGTACCAAATTTAATACACAGTAGTACCAATTTCCAAAACTTCCTCTATACCCCAATCCTACACCCCGACACTGATACTAAATTCAAGTTTTAGGATTCCAACTCTATCGGTTCACCCACAATTCAAATTGTACTAAATTTAGTACATAGTAGTACCAATTTCCAAATCCTACACTTCCACATTGTTCATAAATCAAAACGCTTTCGGTTCTCCCAAAAATCAAATCGTACTAAATTTAGTACATAGTAGTACCAATTTCCATACCCTCCTACATACCCCAATCCTACACCTCCACAGTGATCCCAAATCCAAGTTTCAGGATTCCAACTCTAACGGTTCACCCACAATTCAAATTGTACCAAATTTAGTACATATTAGTACACATTTCTAAAACTTCCTACATATCTCAATCTTACACCTCAACCGTGATCCCGACTCCAAATTTCATGATGCTATCACTATTGGTTCACCTATAATTCAAATTGTACCAAATTTAGTACCCATAAGTATTATTTTCTTAAACTGAATCCTGACCCCAATCCCACACCCCTACAGTGATCCTGACTCCAAATTACATTATTCATTGTTTCATCCAAGTTTCAGGATTCCAGCTCTATCGGTTCACTCACAATTCAAATTGTACCAAATTTGGTACACATTAGTACAGATTTCTAAAACTTCCTACATATATTAATCTTACACCTCAACAGTGATCCTGACTCCAAATTTCATGATTCTAGCTCTATTTGTTCACCTAAAATTCAAATTGTACCAAATTTAGTACCATTTAGTACCCATAAGTATTATTTTCTTAAACTGAATCCTGACCCCAATCCTACACCACTGCAGTGATCCTGACTCCTAATTTCATTGTTCCTGCTCTATCGGTTCACCCAAATCCAAATTGTACCAATTATAGTACGATTTAGTACTTTTCGTACTCATAAGTAACAAATTTCCAAAACTACGTCCATATCCCAATACTAAACTCCGTCGGTAATTTTAATTTAAAATTCAAGTATTCCAGCCCGATTTGTATCTCCAAATTAAATTTGTACCAAATATAGTACCATATAGTACTTTTCGTTCACATGAGTACACGCTTTCAAAACCATCTCCTTAAATGGACTCTACTTCTGTACCTTAATTCACACTCCAAATTTCAAGTTTTTAACGCTATCCGTCCACATGCTACAGAATTGTACCAAATTTAGTAAATTTTTGTACTTTTCGGATAGGTTTAGTTCGAATTTCCAAAAATCCTTTGGTACATCTATCCTACACCCCATCAACGACCACCAAACCAAATTTCAGAGTTCGAGCTCCAACGGTTCGACAAATACAAATGGCATCACATTTAGTACGTTTTAGTACTTTTCGTACCGTTCTAGTACGAATTTCCAAAAACCCAGCCTTATCTGTCACATTTGGACCAAGAGTGACCCTCAACCAAAATTTCAAGATTCTAGCTTCAGCCGTTTCGTCTGGGCGTTGATGAATCGTTAAATCAGTCAGTCAGTCAATCACTTTACTCTTTTATTAGTATAGATTTGTTTAAAATTACTACAAATATTATATTTCCTTAGATAAGAATAAAGGTTTCATTTAATTTGGAAAAAGTTTCATTCTATTTGTAAAAGGTTTCATTTCAATTGGAAAGGGTTCATTCTATTTGTAAAAGGTTTCATTTCAATTGGAAAAGGTTTCATTTAATTTGGAAAAGGTTTCATTTAATTTGGAAAAGGTTTCATTTAATTTGGAAAAGGTTTCATTTAATTTGGAAAAGGGTTCATTTAATTTGTAAAAGGTTTCATTTAATGTGGAAATGCTATATATATATATACAATTATTAAAATAAAAAATTATTTAGTAAACAAAAAAATCGATTAAAATATAATTTTTAGGAAAATATACAAATGGAAATTCCGTGACCTACATTTTTTATGTCATGGTAACAGATGAGGAAGATTTCGCTGCTGCACCAAATTCTACAAAATATTCATGTCATCCGGTTTTTCGTTGTAGAAAATGTGTTGGTAAGCAAAAACATTATTGGTGGGTTGGTGGCTATTCACTGTTCAAATTTAGGGTTCCGTCGCGGATTGGTTTGAAAATTTTGCCATATTTAGCTTCTGATTACAACCATATATGTGTAAATATATGTAGCTTTATTGCGGAAGTCCATACTTCCGTAAAAATTTTTAAAACAATCCGCGACCGGGCCTTGATCTGCAATATTTTCATCTTCATTTTTTTTATAATTTCAGACAATAATAATAGCAGTACATGTTGTATGGTGTATGTCGATGAAACAGGTCGTGTTTATCAAAATTGGCAGTCGTTTGTGGATGACAATGTATTGCCGGCCGGTACAATGATATCGCCACGCCGTGGTGTTTATAATTTCTATACAAATGGCAATGTTATTTTGGATGTTTATTCCACACCGAACGCTAGACCGGGAGCAAAAGTTATGAGTGCAGCACAAACTAGTACCGCTGTATTGGGTGTGGGTGCTGCCTGTGTGCCAATAGCTGCAGCACTTACTTTACCCGTTGCCGCTCCGGTAATGGCCGCAGCCGGAATAGTCGGTTTGGGTGTCGGTGCCTTTTCAACAGTAACATCAGCATTGAATTTGAATGATCGTCGCAAACACGAGCAATCCATAAGCATTAAAGATAGTCAAGCAAGGGCCAGTTATTTGGGTATTGCTGGTGGTCTTCTTGGTATGGCAGCTGCTGGTGCTACACGATTTTTAAATCATATGGCTGCTGCAGGAAAAGCCACGGCGGTAAGTTGTAGATTATTATTCAATTTTTAAAATTATTTCTCTATTTCCATCGAATGTTGTCCCCATATATTTTGTAGGGAATTGAAGTCATTGTTAACGGCATTAATATATCAACCATACTTGTTTCGGGAACTGGCATCGCAAATGGTGTTTTGGATATAATATTTGTAAGATGATTTTGGCTGCATATAAAAAGTTGTACACATTTAAACTTACATGTATGTATTAATTCTTAACAGAAATACAAAGATGATGATACAATTTCGACATTGGATGTATTACAATTGTCGGCTTCCTTGGTGTTGTTTACCCATTCAGTCTATAACTTCCAGTTGGCATCACAAATTGCAAATGAGGCACGCACAAATTCAATTAAAAGTTACCGTGAAGCTTTAAGTAATCGTCAGAGGTGAGTAATAAAAAAAGTTAGCCATCGAGCTAACTCAACATCGGGTTAATCAAGTACACACAGTGGAAATGTATATATATGCAAATATGCCTACACTACATAAGGCCGGCCAATTTCAAATAATAATTAAAAAACACAAAACACAAAAATTTTCTCCTTCTAGGCGTATTTTTGATAAAATGTCCAAAGAAACAATACGCATTCGCGGTGATACCCAAGGAAAAATTGATATAATACGAAATATTAATAAAATACCAGATCGTCAATACCTGAATGATCTATTCAAAGTGAATAAGCGACTAAACGAAGCGAAAGTACGTCCGGCATTTGGGAAATCCGGCGAAGGAGTTGTGTTAAATAATGAAATGCCAGTTGAAACAGCAGTTCTAAGACAAAATGTTAATATATTGGAACAAGTGTCACAACCAATACCAGCAGGACATTTGGATAATAACGTTGCGACGAACCAAGCAACTGCTGCACGGCTTTTCCTTAATTCCGGTTCCGGTCAAAATACCGCACTCAATTTGGAAGATACTTTAAATGACAATGGTGGTTCTTCTCGTAGAACAGTGGAAATACTTCAGGATTTAGGTGTGAAGTTACCAAACGGCGCTATAATTGAGCTTTTTCGATTTGGTGTAAAGTTTCTAACAAAAATTGCCGATGGTGAAAAATTTCAAGATGTCATCGAAACCATGGCTTCAAAACTTCCGGAGAAAGTAATCCTTTTTGTCCTGGACCTAACACAATATTTCATGGAAAATATATTGGATCAAATTGTTTATGTCTTACAGTTTTCCATATCTACAGAGTCGGTTTTATATCGTATTCTTAAGTATATACTAACCAGATTACAGCATTTTACCTACGAACAAATTTTTACAAAACGCCAGGAAATATTAAAATACCTGAAAGAATATTATTTGTCATTAAATTCCAATAATGTTGGTGCTAGAACTCGATGCAGTAATTGCAATGGTTGGTATTGGTTGTTGGTGTGAGTTGTAAAAAAAACACCAATCGAATCTAACTAAATGTAATGAAATAACCATGACTTAACTTGGTGCCTTATGACCCCATACACCAGAAGGAATGCAGGACAGCCTTTGAAATAGTAAAAGTTTGTTTCTTTAAAAATAAAGTTTTGAAAACAACAATGGATAGTCGGGTGTACGGGCCACTTTTTTATGCACAAATTTTATACACAAATGGTAGAAATAGCAATTATATCAGATATAGATTTAGTGCAAATATCAGAGAAAGTATAGATGTATTTGTATAAGATATTATATATGTGAGTTGTAACTTAAAAACAAAAATATATATCCATGTCATAACTTGGTGCCTTACGACCCCATACACCACAAATTACATTTGTAAATTTTTGTTTCTTTAAGAATGGTTTTTAAGAAAGCGGTTCAACAAAACGGATAGTATAATGTGTGTGTGTAGGGCGCTTCATTTACGCACACAATTTACACACAAAATGTAGAAAATAGCAATCATATCGTATATAGAATAATACAATGTTTTGTTTTATTAATGTATTTATGCTACTAATAAAGAATATCGAAGATTAATAATAAATTGAAATTATTTACTTAAAAGGAACCCCCAGTAAAGTAATGACACAAATCGGGCGCTTTTTAAAAGCATGAAATGCTCTTAAGTATTATAAAATAAATACACCTATAGACAAAAGTGTTATTTTGATATTCAAAGAAATAATGGTATGGACCTTAGGACCATACCTTTTGATCAAAATTTCTATCATTTAGGGCGAGATTGTTGAAGGACTATAGTGGACACTTGATCGACTTTTGCAAACTGTTTGACTGTATATTTTGGTTTGAGATAACCAATTGGCAAATTATGACAGTCGATACTGAATGAGTTTTTATTCGATAATAAAGTTCGATACGAGGTTCGTTCGTTTTCTCAATAATTTAATTTGATTTATTTCGCTTTTTTGAAACAAAGCCTAAATGACCATTGATAGTTACACAATACAACAATTATTTAAGCTCCTCTTACACCTAGCATAAACTTAAATAATAAAGCATAAAAATAATTTAAAATTTGCATATATATATATATACGTCAACTACTCAAAACAATATATTAGAATAATTATAATAAAAAATATGACATTGCAAAATGTTGTTCGTTTACCGAAAAGTCCAGTAAAAGAGAGTGAATTGAGAGAGCAGATTTGACAGTTGTGTTTTTACTGGATGTCGTTCATTTACTTTTTTTTTGCAATTTTCTCTCTTGAAACCAAAAATTCTTCTTTTACTCTCTGCAAATTCTTACTTAGTATATGTTACTGGGAAAGTAAACGAATGGACTTACGAACGTACCTGATGTAACGAACCATCCGATCGGAATTGTTTAAGAAAATTTATGCATTTGTTTTTGAGTAAAAACATCAAGAGAGAAAATTGCAAAGTAAACGAAAAACATCCAGTAAAAAGATTGTATCGACACAGCTGATTAAACAACAAATAACTTAGCACAAACAAAAAACATTTTTTTTTTTTGAAAAAAATGGATAACAAACAAAATGGAAAGAAATCAATTTGCATGAGAACAATTTTGTTTACAAAACATCTTGTAATATCAAAATGAAACACACACCAAATATTATAGAATCGATAAGAAAAAGTTTTAATGTATTCAAAGAAATTTTTTCCAAGACTGACAATTATATATTTTTCTAGAACATAAGAAACCTAGTTTTCTTTCATATATAAAATAATAATTCCAAAACTAAGTTGATTGAAACAAGTATTTCAACACCCCCTCTCAATCAACTAATCCGAGCTTTAACCGCATATTCACATATTTCGTAGCATCAGTGGATTTTGTGAAAATATCTGCCAATTGCTCTTCCGTATTGATGTGCTCCACAGCAATTGATCCGTTCATAATCAGCCTTATTCTAGATGTCAATTCCATGTGAATTTACTCGCTCTTTCCCTTCGCCTTATTCTGAACAACATTTTCCAGTGAATTTTTTCGCATTCTCGCTTTCGCCTTATTCTGAATGAAGTTCGAAAGCGAAAAAATCCGCTTTGGCGAAAAATTAGGTATTCTGAATTACAGATGAGATGAAATTTTGTGCGAAATTTTTCGCTAATAAATTTAAGGGGAGTTGACTACAAAAACATATGTAATAAATATTTTTATGAAAAATATTTACACAATACTTATTCTATGACGATTTAGAATATTATAAATGATAGTAAGCAAATTTTTAACTGGAAAACAGCCAATAAAATGCCATTGGAAATCCTATTGATAACGATGCATGCTGCCAAAGAATGTATGAAGGTAATAAGGAATATTTAAGTCGAGTTTGATGCATTTTGGAGGCGAAATACAGACATTTGTGTGAGGATCTGTCTCTCAAGAAAAACATTTTAAAAATTATGGAAAAACCAAATTTGCCTGATGAGCCGCTTAAGAGTGAAAAACTGATATAAAAATTATGAAAGAACAAAAAATATTTTTTTTTTTTTCAAAATTATCGTGTGCATGATTTGAAGGAACAAATAAAGGAGTAGCAGCAAATCATAACATAACTGACCCCTTTAAGAATTTGGGGAGATAAAATATCAAAATTAAATAAAAATGCACACAATTATGTAGTGAAATAATAAACTGTGAATTAATTAATTAAATCGCAGATTTCTTCCTATTATTCGTTGTGTTTTTGCCATCATAAAAAAATGTTCTTTTATTTGTAATCTATTGTAGTTGTTGCAACAAATTGCATCAAAACAATGAACAGCTGTTTCACATGCCATATTGTAGGTTGCCATATTTTCAAACTTTAATTTATTTTCTTTTAATTACAAAGCATTTATACGGCGGATTCTTGATATTTCACATTTGTATTGCTATAAAGTTTAAATAACAATAAAAAGTAACAATTTTTAATAACAAAAATCAATAAATAATATATTGAAAAATATTACACAATTAAATTACAATGGGGCAACACACATTGCAACTTAAATTACAATATGGCCACACACAGCGCAACTTAATTTACGATATGGCAACACGAATCTTTTTTTCAACCACCATTTTCGAAAACTCGAATCTGCATCTCGCATTTTTTGCGTCTCCCTATTCATTCAGAATAAGGCGAGAATGTGAAAGCGAAAAATTTTTTATATGCGAGATATCTCCCAGCGAATATCCAGAATAAGGCTGAATATGATCCCTTATAAAATGGTGTTTTACATCGATGTGCTTCACACGTTTACTTTCTAAATTATTTGCGATCCCAATACATCCGTTGTTATCTTCGTATATTTTTAGTTTGTATTTTTCATCTATTTCCATGAGATATTGCATAACAACCCGTATCCACACAGCTTCTGTTGTAGCCATACTAAGAGCCACATATTCCGCCTCAGATGATGAAGTTGCTACAGTCTGCTGTTTCTTGCTACACCAAGACACCGTACATCCATACACTTTAAACACGTATCCACTCACAGATTTTCTGTCAACACTTTCCGATGCCCAATCTGAATCGGCAAACCCAATAATGGGTTCAGCTTCATATCTTTTAAACACGAGCTTAGCGGATGCTGTGCCTTTAAGGTACCTTGCAATTCTCTTTAGGTGTTGCCAATGTGTATCTGATGGATTTTCTTGATAACGTCCAATGTATCCAATTTGGTAACAAATGTCTGGTCTTGAACAAAGCATAATGTACATGAGACTTCCCAGAAGTTCCATGTATGGCTGTCCAGTTTGTTCCTTCTTTTCAGGTGCATGTAACTGTAAACCCTTTTCCATCGGTGTCTTAACTGGATTACAATCTTGTAGGCCAAATTTCTCCAACACTTTTCTAATGCTATTCTCCTGAGATAAAGCCAAACAATCATTTTTGTTTACAAACTTTATACCTGGGAAATATTTAAGTGGTCCACAATCTGACATTTCAAACTTTCTGTTAACACTTTCTTTTAGCTGGTTGATGTTTACCAGTTTACTTCCAACTATAAAAAGATCATCTACATACAATATTAAATAAAGTACGTCATTTTTCTTCTTATTAATCTTCATATAGAGGCAGTAGTCATGTTTCGAACGTAGAAAACCCAGAGATGTAATAAAATCATTGAACTTATTGTTCCAGCATTTGGGTGCTTGCTTTAGTCCATAAAGAGATTTCTCAAGCTTGCAGCAAATACCCTTTTTGTAATTTACACCAGCAGGAAGAGCCATATATATGTTCTCATTTAAATGTCCATGCAGAAAAGCAGTTTTCACGTCCAACTGGTGAAAAAAATATCTATGTTGTATACCCACCGCTAATACTATCCGAAGTGTGGTCAACTTTGCAACAGGTGCATAGGTATCACTATACTCTACTCCATACTTTTGAAGATATCCCTTCACAACTAGTCTAGCTTTATACTTCACTGGGGTCCCGTTTTCACCTTCTTTTATTCGGAAGACCCACTTTGACGTCAACAACTTTGAGTTAGGAGGAGCGGCTACAATTTTCCAAACTTTATTTTTCTTCATTGAATTAAGTTCGTCCTCTACTGCCCTTTTCCATTGGTATGTATCTTCTCTGTTGAAAATATCTTCAACGTTTTCTGGGACATTTTTATGTATTTTTTCTGCATTGAAGCCCGTTAAATAATCGAATAGTTTTGTTGGCAAACGATTTATTCTTCTACTTCTTGTAGCTTCTTGTTGTTCACCTTCATCAGAATTTTCAGACATCTGCCTTTCGTTTGTATGTTCAACAGCGCTTGATTCTTTGGTATGTTGGACATCGTTGTAATTTCTGGAAGAATCATCTTGAGGCATATCACATTCAGTCACAGCATCATCTATTTCTTCCCCCTCTTGCTCGTGACTGATTATAATATTCGTGTGTTCACTATTATCTTCTTGCAAAGCAAATGGGTAACATTCCTCATCGAATTTTACGTCACGTGCTAATACAACTATTCTGTTTTCAACATCCCACAGCCGGTAGCCATTAGGTGCATAACCAATCATTGCCATTTTCTTCCCTTTAGGATCTAATTTCTTTCTTTTTGTATTTGGGATCCATACATAGGCCTTACACCCAAAAACTTTAATTTTTTCTAAAGACGACTTTCCATTGTACCATATTTCTGCAGGAGTTACTTTACCATCAAGAGCTCGGGTCGGACATCTATTTAAAATGTATACAGCTGATAGTGCAGCTTCATTCCATAAGTATTTTGGACTGCCAGAATCTAGCAACATTGATCTAATCTTCTCAGTCACAGTGCGATTAAATCTTTCAGAAACCCCATTCTGTTGGGGCGTATAGGCAATAGTTGGTTCTACCTGGATACCCTTTTCCTTGTACCATTTCTTCTGGTCTGCAGATAAATATTCTGTGCCTTGATCAACTGTTAGCTTTGAAATTTTATATTGAGGGAACATAGCTGTGAGCAACGCCTCAAAACCGGAGATTTCTTCTTTATAAAAAATATCATTGCGAAGTGAGAATAATCATCTATGAAGGAAACGAAATACTTGCAGCTATCCCATGATGTAGGTGTTATAGGACCGCACACGTCGGAGTGAATTCTTTCAAGTATTCTTGTGGATCTCTGTCTGGTGTCGACATTGTTTCGCTTCGACACAAATGTCACAAAAACCTAGATCTTTTGTATTTAGACTTTCATTTAGGAGTTTCATACTCTTTAATTTTCCCATTCCTGATATTCCTATGTGACATAATCGTTTGTGCCACAGTGTAACATTGTTAGTGCTACATAACATAACTGAACTTGAGATAAGGCTTAAATAAAGTTCGTAAAGGTTTCCTATCAAATATGCAACGACAATTTTGTCTTCTCCTTTCTTAATAATCACAGTACTGTTTTCGAAACTGACTGCTAATCCAGCTTTTGTAAGCTTTCGCACAGACAATAGGTTATCAGCCTTATTCTGGATATTTGCTAGTGAGATATCTCGCATGTAATTTTCGCTTTCACATTCTCGCCTTATTCTGAATGAATAGGGAGATGCAAAAAATGAGAGATGCGGATTCGAGTTTTCGAAAATGGTGGTTGAAAGAAAGATTCGTGTTGCCATATCGTAAATTAAGTTGCAATGTGTGTGGCCATATTGTAATTTAAGTTGCAATGTGTGTTGCCCCATTGTAATTTAATTGTGTAAAATTGTTCAATATATTATTTATTGATTATTGTTATTAAAAATTTTTACTTTTTATTGTTATTTAAACTATATAGCAATACAAATGTGAAATATCAAGAATCCGCTGTATAAATGCTTTGTAATTAAAAGAAAATAAATTAAAGTTTGAAAATATGGCAACCTACAATATGGTATGTGAAACAGCTGTTCATTGTTTTGATGCAATTTGTTGCAACAACTACAATAGATTACAAATAAAAGAACATTTTTTATGATGGCAAAAACACAACGAATAATAGGAAGAAATCTGCGATTTAATTAATTAATTCACAGTTTATTATTTCACTACATAATTGTGTGCCTTTTTATTTAATCCCGATATTTTATCTCCCCAAATTCTTAAAGTGGCCTGTTATGTTATGATTTGCTTTTGAAAAAAATATTTTTTGTTCTTTCACAATTTTTATTTAAGTTTTTCACTGTTAAGCGGCTCATCAGGCAAATTTGGGTTTTCCATAATTTTTAAATCTTTTTTCTTGAGAGACAGATCCTCACCCAAAATGTCTGTATTTCGCCTCCAAAAATCAAACTCGACTTAAATATTCCTTATTACCTTCATACATTTCTTTGCAATACTTGGTTCAGCATGCATCGTTATCAATGGGATTTCCAATGGCATTTTATAGGTTGTTTTCCAGTTAAATATTTGCTTACTATAATTTATAATATTCTAAATCGTCATAAAATAAGTATTGTGTAAATATTTTTCATAAAAAGTTATTATTACTTATGTTTTTGTAGTCAACTCCCTTTAAATTTATTAGCGAAAACTTTCGCACAAAATTTCATCTCATTCTCCTACTCCCTGTAATTCAGAATACCTAATTTTTCCCCAACTTCATTCAGAATAAGGCGAAAGCGAGAATGCGAAAAAATTCACAGGAAAATGTTGTCCAGAATAAGGCGAAGGGAAAGAGCGAGTAAATTCACATGGAATTGACATCCAGAATAATGCTGTATCTCTCAGATCAGGAGTGTACAACACATCTTTCATATAGAATTCAACTCCTTTATTGCTAGTGCCTTTTATTTCGGCTACATAATTTGCGATTATAGATTGACTATTTTTCGCTACATTTATTTCAACCGGAGAGCTCATTTTTTCCATCGATGAGAAGTAGAATTTTTAGCCATATGATCGCTGGCACCCGAGCCATATGATCGCTGGTACCAGAGTCCAATTTAAATGTGATAAATGGACCATTTTTTGACTTGACATTATCTCTTGTGTTAACCATAAAGGAAACAGATTTGGATTTTGCCGATCTTGCCTCTCCTTGCCAACAATCTTTAGCTTGATGGCCGAATTTATTGCAATTATAGCACTTACCGTTGAACTTCTTATTTTTCTTGATGAATTTTTTGCTTGAAAATGCGGTCTTGTCACTTACTTCATTATGACGATCACAAAGTTTTGCTTCTTCAGACATTAATCGCTCCTTGACTATATTTAGATTCAATTTTTCATCATCTACGTTTTGAAGAGCTGTTACCAAAGGGTCATACTTTTCCGGTAGCGTAAGAAACAGTTGAGCCAACACATCTGAATCTTCCATTGTTGCACCGGCCAATTTCAATTGTCATACCAAGTTTTCGAATGATAAAATATGCGTTACAATTGAATCTCTGTCATTCAATCTTAACATGGTCAATTTCTTTCTTAACAGCAATTGATTTACGACAGACTTTTTGGCAAAAGCAGCATGCAGACTATTCCACATATCGTTTGCACTTTCTTTATCTCGAATAAATCGTAAACAATCCGAATGCACAAAGCTTACAATTCGGTCCATTGCTTTCTTATCCTTCTTCCTGTATTCGGCTAAGGCAGTTTCATCTCTTGAAGGATTGCCGGTCAGAACATCCAATAAGTTTTGCGAGTCCAGGTGAATTTTTACACGGAACTGCCAGTCATCGAATCCTTCTCCTCTGAATTGAGGAATACCGTGAGTTTATTTTGCGTCGCCCATAACCTCTTGTAATATCAAAATGAAACACACCAAATATTATAGAATCGATAAGAAAAAGTTTTAATGTATTCAAAGAAAGTTTTTCCAAGACTGTATTTCAACACCCCCTCTCAATCAACTAATCCGAGCTTTAACCGCATATTCACATATTTCGTAGCATCAGTGGATTTTGTGAAAATATCTGCCAATTGCTCTTCCGTATTGATGTGCTCCACAGCAATTGATCCGTTCATAATATGATCCCTTATAAAATGGTGTTTTACATCGATGTGCTTCACACGTTTACTTTCTAAATTATTTGCGATCCCAATACATCCGTTGTTATCTTCGTATATTTTTAGTTTGTATTTTTCATCTATTTCCATGAGATATTGCATAACTCCCCGTATCCACACAGCTTCTGTTGTAGCCATACTAAGAGCCACATATTCCGCCTCAGATGATGAAGTTGCTACAGTCTGCTGTTTCTTGCTACACCAAGACACCGTACATCCATACACTTTAAACACGTATCCACTCACAGATTTTCTGTCAACACTTTCCGATGCCCAATCTGAATCTGCAAACCCAATAATGGGTTCAGCTTCATATCTTTTAAACACGAGCTTAGCGGATGCTGTGCCTTTAAGGTACCTTGCAATTCTCTTTAGGTGTTGCCAATGTGTATCTGATGGATTTTCTTGATAACGTCCAATGTATCCAATTTGGTAACAAATGTCTGGTCTTGAACAAAGCATAATGTACATGAGACTTCCCAGAAGTTCCATGTATGGCTGTCCAGTTTGTTCCTTCTTTTCAGGTGCATGTAACTGTAAACCCTTTTCCATCGGTGTCTTAACTGGATTACAATCTTGTAGGCCAAATTTCTCCAACACTTTTCTAATGCTATTCTCCTGAGATAAAGCCAAACAATCATTTTTGTTTACAAACTTTATACCTGGGAAATATTTAAGTGGTCCACAATCTGACATTTCAAACTTTCTGTTAACACTTTCTTTTAGCTGGTTGATGTTTACCAGTTTACTTCCAACTATAAAAAGATCATCTACATACAATATTAAATAAAGTACGTCATTTTTCTTCTTATTAATCTTCATATAGAGGCAGTAGTCATGTTTCGAACGTAGAAAACCCAGAGATGTAATAAAATCATTGAACTTATTGTTCCAGCATTTGGGTGCTTGCTTTAGTCCATAAAGAGATTTCTCAAGCTTGCAGCAAATACCCTTTTTGTAATTTACACCAGCAGGAAGAGCCATATATATGTTCTCATTTAAATGTCCATGCAGAAAAGCAGTTTTCACGTCCAACTGGTGAAAAAAATATCTATGTTGTATACCCACCGCTAATACTATTCGAAGTGTGGTCAACTTTGCAACAGGTGCATAGGTATCACTATACTCTACTCCATACTTTTGAAGATATCCCTTCACAACTAGTCTAGCTTTATACTTCACTGGGGTCCCGTTTTCACCTTCTTTTATTCGGAAGACCCACTTTGACGTCAACAACTTTGAGTTAGGAGGAGCGGCTACAATTTTCCAAACTTTATTTTTCTTCATTGAATTAAGTTCGTCCTCTACTGCCCTTTTCCATTGGTATGTATCTTCTCTGTTGAAAATATCTTCAACGTTTTCTGGGACATTTTTATGTATTTTTTCTGCATTGAAGCCCGTTAAATAATCGAATAGTTTTGTTGGCAAACGATTTATTCTTCTACTTCTTGTAGCTTCTTGTTGTTCACCTTCATCAGAATTTTCAGACATCTGCCTTTCGTTTGTATGTTCAACAGCGCTTGATTCTTTGGTATGTTGGACATCGTTGTAATTTCTGGAAGAATCATCTTGAGGCATATCACATTCAGTCACAGCATCATCTATTTCTTCCCCCTCTTGCTCGTGACTGATTATAATATTCGTGTGTTCACTATTATCTTCTTGCAAAGCAAATGGGTAACATTCCTCATCGAATTTTACGTCACGTGCTAATACAACTATTCTGTTTTCAACATCCCACAGCCGGTAGCCATTAGGTGCATAACCAATCATTGCCATTTTCTTCCCTTTAGGATCTAATTTCTTTCTTTTTGTATTTGGGATCCATACATAGGCCTTACACCCAAAAACTTTAATTTTTTCTAAAGACGACTTTCCATTGTACCATATTTCTGCAGGAGTTACTTTACCATCAAGAGCTCGGGTCGGACATCTATTTAAAATGTATACAGCTGATAGTGCAGCTTCATTCCATAAGTATTTTGGACTGCCAGAATCTAGCAACATTGATCTAATCTTCTCAGTCACAGTGCGATTAAATCTTTCAGAAACCCCATTCTGTTGGGGCGTATAGGCAATAGTTGGTTCTACCTGGATGCCCTTTTCCTTGTACCATTTCTTCTGGTCTGCAGATAAATATTCTGTGCCTTGATCAACTGTTAGCTTTGAAATTTTATATTGAGGGAACATAGCTGTGAGCAACGCCTCAAAACCGGAGATTTCTTCTTTATAAAAAATATCATTGCGAAGTGAGAATAATCATCTATGAAGGAAACGAAATACTTGCAGCTATCCCATGATGTAGGTGTTATAGGACCGCACACGTCGGAGTGAATTCTTTCAAGTATTCTTGTGGATCCCTGTCTGGTGTCGACATTGTTTCGCTTCGACACAAATGTCACAAAAACCTAGATCTTTTGTATTTAGACTTTCATTTAGGAGTTTCATACTCTTTAATTTTCCCATTCCTGATATTCCTATGTGACATAATCGTTTGTGCCACAGTGTAACATTGTTAGTGCTACATAACATAACTGAACTTGAGATAAGGCTTAAATAAAGTTCGTAAAGGTTTCCTATCAAATATGCAACGGCAATTTTGTCTTCTCCTTTCTTAATAATCACAGTACTGTTTTCGAAACTGACTGCTAATCCAGCTTTTGTAAGCTTTCGCACAGACAATAGGTTATCAGCCTTATTCTGGATATTTGCTAGTGAGATATCTCGCATGTAATTTTCGCTTTCACATTCTCGCCTTATTCTGAATGAATAGGGAGATGCAAAAAATGAGAGATGCGGATTCGAGTTTTCGAAAATGGTGGTTGAAAGAAAGATTCGTGTTGCCATATCGTAAATTAAGTTGCAATGTGTGTGGCCATATTGTAATTTAAGTTGCAATGTGTGTTGCCCCATTGTAATTTAATTGTGTAAAATTTTTCAATATATTATTTATTGATTATTGTTATTAAAAATTTTTACTTTTTATTGTTATTTAAACTATATAGCAATACAAATGTGAAATATCAAGAATCCGCTGTATAAATGCTTTGTAATTAAAAGAAAATAAATTAAAGTTTGAAAATATGGCAACCTACAATATGGTATGTGAAACAGCTGTTCATTGTTTTGATGCAATTTGTTGCAACAACTACAATAGATTACAAATAAAAGAACATTTTTTATGATGGCAAAAACACAACGAATAATAGGAAGAAATCTGCGATTTAATTAATTAATTCACAGTTTATTATTTCACTACATAATTGTGTGCCTTTTTATTTAATCCCGATATTTTATCTCCCCAAATTCTTAAAGTGGCCTGTTATGTTATGATTTGCTTTTGAAAAAAATATTTTTTGTTCTTTCACAATTTTTATTTAAGTTTTTCACTGTTAAGCGGCTCATCAGGCAAATTTGGGTTTTCCATAATTTTTAAATCTTTTTTCTTGAGAGACAGATCCTCACCCAAAATGTCTGTATTTCGCCTCCAAAAATCAAACTCGACTTAAATATTCCTTATTACCTTCATACATTTCTTTGCAATACTTGGTTCAGCATGCATCGTTATCAATGGGATTTCCAATGGCATTTTATAGGTTGTTTTCCAGTTAAATATTTGCTTACTATAATTTATAATATTCTAAATCGTCATAAAATAAGTATTGTGTAAATATTTTTCATAAAAAGTTATTATTACTTATGTTTTTGTAGTCAACTCCCTTTAAATTTATTAGCGAAAACTTTCGCACAAAATTTCATCTCATTCTCCTACTCCCTGTAATTCAGAATACCTAATTTTTCCCCAACTTCATTCAGAATAAGGCGAAAGCGAGAATGCGAAAAAATTCACAGGAAAATGTTGTCCAGAATAAGGCGAAGGGAAAGAGCGAGTAAATTCACATGGAATTGACATCCAGAATAATGCTGTATCTCTCAGATCAGGAGTGTACAACACATCTTTCATATAGAATTCAACTCCTTTATTGCTAGTGCCTTTTATTTCGGCTACATAATTTGCGATTATAGATTGACTATTTTTCGCTACATTTATTTCAACCGGAGAGCTCATTTTTTCCATCGATGAGAAGTAGAATTTTTAGCCATATGATCGCTGGCACCCGAGCCATATGATCGCTGGTACCAGAGTCCAATTTAGATGTGATAAATGGACCATTTTTTGACTTGACATTATCTCTTGTGTTAACCATAAAGGAAACAGATTTGGATTTTGCCGATCTTGCCTCTCCTTGCCAACAATCTTTAGCTTGATGGCCGAATTTATTGCATTTATAGCACTTACCGTTGAACTTCTTATTTTTCTTGATGAATTTTTTGCTTGAAAATGCGGTCTTGTCACTTACTTCATTATGACGATCACAAAGTTTTGCTTCTTCAGACATTAATCGCTCCTTGACTATATTAAGATTCAATTTTTCATCATCTACGTTTTGAAGAGCTGTTACCAAAGGGTCATACTTTTCCGGTAGCGTAAGAAACAGTTGAGCCAACACATCTGAATCTTCCATTGTTGCACCGGCCAATTTCAATTGTCTTACCAAGTTTTCGAATGATAAAATATGCGTTATAATTGAATCTCCATCATTCATTCTTAACATGGTCAATTTCTTTCTTAACAGCAATTGATTTACGACAGACTTCTTAGCAAAAGCAGCATGCAGACTATTCCACATATCCTTTGCACTTTCTTTGTCTCGAATAAAACTTAAACAATCCGAATGCACAAAGCTTACAATTCGGTCCATTGCTTTCTTATCCTTCTTCCTGTATTCGGCTAAGGCAGTTGCATCACTTGATGGATTGCCGGTCAGAACATCCAATAAGTTTTGCGAGTCCAGGTGAATTTTTACACGGAACTGCCAGTCATCGAATCCTTCTCCTCTGAATTGAGGAATACCGTGAGTTTCTTTTGCGTCGCCCATAACCTCTTGTAATATCAGAATGAAACACACGCCAAATAAAAGAATCGATAAGAAAAAGTTTTAATGTATTCAAAGAAAGTTTTTCCAAGACTGACAATTATATATTTTTCTAGAACATAAGAAACCTAGTTTTCTTTCATATATAAAATAATATTTCCAAAACTAAGTTGATTGAAACAAGTATTTCAACAATAATTCACATAGCGATAGCGCAATATTAAGTTAGCTTTTTCTACCCTCCACGATTTGAAAAATGCTCTGAAATTTGCATAGACATTGTTAACATTCCTAGGATATTTGGTACGGAAAATGTTGAATATTAGTTCACTATTTAAGGTAGACCCCTATAACTGTACATTGCAATATGAAAAAATTTGACGATTTTTTCAACAGAATTGGTTGTAATGAGCAGAAAGTGTCCGTACCAAATATTACCAATATTGGCACATCATTCGGGGTACCGCCCATATAATGGTAGCCCTAAACATTCCGTATTTTGAAGATCTTGGCCACGGTTTTCAACAGAATTGCTTATAATTTAATATACTTACTGAGCAGAAAATCTCTCTACCTAAAATTATCAATATTGGCCCAATATTGGATGCTCACTAAGTAGAAAATGTTCCTAAAATGTTCCCCAGCTTCCTGAAAGCCTCCATATAATAGCACTCAACATTAAACGATCCTTTGGGGATTTGGTCACTTTTTTCAACCTAATCAGCTGTAATGTCAAGATAGGTCCACTCTTCTGTATTTTTGGGGAGGTTGGTCCCGTGTCTCCACCAAATTGGCTCACGATCAGTGAGTACAAATTCTCCTTACTTAGAGAGATTTTTCCGGGTAGCACCCATATATTGACATGTGGTCTCAAATCTTCCTACCAAAAATTAATATATCTCCATTCCCATTGTAATAGCTAAAATATGTCATTCCGGGATATTGGGAGGTGAGACACATTTTTAAGAATAATTATCTATTTAGGTCCAAGTTTTGATATAACAATACATACAGATCTCGCCCCATTATAAAGACATTGACCGAATTTTCTCATAGAGTTGGCTATAATTAGGCATAACGTATTTCTGCTAAACGTTTTAAAAAGATGCCATTATTCATTTTCCGTATTTCCAAACTGAGTGTTATCGGTAGTTGGCATGTTCAATACGAATAGGTAACACCGGACGGAGGTTTCGATATAACCTTCAAATTGTCTTGGTTAATTTTTCTAATATGGCTGGTTTTTTGTTAGTTGTTCTCTTTCCCGTGGCATATCAACATTTCAGGTACTTTAAGGAACAACATGTTCCTATTATTATTTTTAAACAAATTAATCAAGGACATGTATCTTAGAATCCGAATACCCTGATTCGAATGTCTTCTGATTTTCCATCCTATTTGTCTAACAATGTTCATAAATTCTATGGAAAACGTGTACATACAATGATCGCGTGTATATTCAATGATATACTTCTCAATTATTTTTTGTATTCTCACAAAAAGCACTTACAATACAATGTCAATACAATAAAAACAAAAAATAAAATATTTTCAGAATTTTCAATAATTGACAAATGAACGCTTAAAGAAATAATACGCTACCAATTCTAGCCCAAAATTTCTCAAAATAATAACTATGACGTGGTGCAATCAAAATAGCTCGATACTAAATTCGTGGAAATGCAAATATGCTTCATAATATTTTTTTGCAACTTTATCGCGGTTTTCGATTTTTTCTCACCTTTTAAACCTTCCCTGAAGCTCCACGAACATTTCAAGACTATGATATGAAAAATCCGTTCAGCGGTTCTCGAGTTTTACCGAGACTAACGAACAGCAATTCATTTTTATATATATAGATAGATAGTAGATGGAAAAACATGAATACACCCGACTCTCACTATAAAAATCGGTGTGTGTTCGATACACTTCTGCTCGTTGAAGCGAATGCCAGAACATGCCCGTATGAAAACAATTTATAGCAAAAATATATACACGGGGCACTGTTAAAAATTTAATTTCAATCAGACACCCGTTCGAAACTCATGTGGAAGCTATGTCTGCATCTGCACCAATGTCAACAAAAACCAATAACGCCATTCAAATCTCAACTTAATACATCGTGCAAAAATTTCTGTTAATCGGGCAAATATTAGGAGTTGGGTGCACCATGTATGTATAATCGAACGAAAATATGTGTGAGAGCTATATCTAAATCAGAACGGATCTTCACGAAACTTTGCACATTATAGACTCAATTCAGTACGCAATGCCAAATTTCGTGCAAATCGAAAGATATATAGGGACTTTGGTGCACCATTTACCTTAAATTGGGCGAAAATATATATGGGAGCTATATCTAAATCTGAACCGATTTTTCCCAATTTCAATAGGGTTCGTCCTTGGGCCAAATAAATGATATGGGAGCTATATTTAAATCTGAACCGATTTTTCCCAATTTCAATAGGGTTCGTCCTTGGGCCAAATAAATGAGCTGTGCTGTGAAATTTGTACTTTTGTTACAATTTAAATAAAAATCGACTCAGAAAGTGATTCTATGATATGGGTCAATATTTATAATTTTTCATAGGGATATTTTCTACCCAGTGAAATCCCACATATTCTAATTAGGGTAAAAAACGCAATTATTGATTTGACATCGTACTTATTTGTAATGCAATTAAGTGTGTCATGGTGCGTATGCGTCATGTTATAATAATTTAATATGTATGTTTAGCATACGCACAGCTGCACAATATTTAATTGAGAATTTACATACGGCCCGAATGTCAATGAATTATGTGAATAATATGCCAGTTTAAACTTTACAAAGTTGTTGCTTAAAGGCAATTCCCTTCGTATTTATTACAGTATTTTGTTTCTCATTTCACATGTCGGCGTGCGATAGCG